>NC_134825.1:12506470-12555480 GCF_004210375.1 Tachypleus tridentatus | reverse complement strand
ACCTCGGATAGTCATCCTTAACGCCAAACCCAAGGATTAGGGTATTTCGACTCCAATATACATGATGGGGTCTGTAAATCCCTATATAATGCATATAATACCACCATCACATGCATACTTAGTATTCGTTCCCCACGCGTTCGCATTCGTCACACGTAAACCCTTGTTAAATATATTACGGGCCCAAGCTGTGTGAAACAAGGAAAATCTGACGAACCTTTGATTAAGTATAGCTCACACATCACTGCTCACCCGCTAGATCTAAATCCCTGTTGAGAAGGTGTGGTCAGGAAAGCAGTCTGCTCGATAGGCAATGTAAACTTAGTTTCCACGAACACGCACTGTATGTATATATTACAACTATAGGTAAAGAAACGTATGCAACCCATACATTATTCCACGTGTTTGTATCATGAGTTTATATTCCTTTTACGTAGAAATCTCAAAAAGATTATTGGTCCTGTCGTGTAAACTTTGATTTATTTGATACAACTGTTACAGATAACGAACTAGTTCATGTTGAAAACAAAAGTAGCTGCCAAAGTTCACGGTTTTGAAACGTTTGTAAAATCGATATTACGAGAAAACTGTTTTATTTTTTGTTTTTAAAGGATCAATTCCTCTCAAAAAAAAACTGTTCTAATATCGTGGTTAAAATTATCATTATAGAATTCCAGCTGAGTAATAGCATTACAGATGAAACAAACATAATATTTTTTATCAAATATATTAATTACCATAAGATTTCGCGGTAAATACATATTGTTATTTATTTATTTCTGTGGAAAAGCCAGCTCAATTCAACAATGTTGTTTTCTTGTGTAATAAGAGCAGATGCATTACGTCAACACCGCGAAGAACTATTAACGTGACAGATGTGCTTGAAAATTTTCTCGCACGACGTCCAAATTGAGCTTTCTTTCATCCGTATCTGTTTCCAGTAGTTAATTACAAATTAATAATTTATCACGAGTATTGAATCGCTCTAAACGATACAGACTTAGTGGTTTTTTTCTAAAAATGAATAGTCAAGTCTACATACTTTATTCTCTAAATCTGCTTCGAGAGGGTGCTGAAGTAAAGACGCTAACATATATACATTCATTTTGTTTTCAGCTCACTAAAAGAACCTCATAAAAAGTACATCTTACCAAAAATAGTTTCAACGAGTTATTATCTCGTATTAAATTTACAATATGGTCGATTTTATTATGATTATTAAAATTAGCGCAACTGTTAAATATTCATAATAACACATACTTGCCACCAGAGGGATCCAGTGTCAAAATAATTCCGTTTATCTCAGATCGTCGTTTATTTCCTTTTACGGGAGACTAAGACAATTTTAGCTTCCAAAGAAAAGTCTAATTGTTCATTGTTCCATAGCTAACTGACAGAATGTTACAAACAGTGTAGCAAGTGTAACTGGAGTCTCATGTAGAATAGGGATTAAGTTCAAAGTGCTCCCAGAACGTGAAGCACTCTCATAAGAAAAATTATAATATACGTGTTTCACTTTTTTATTTTGAAAGACTTGCGTAGTATTTCACACTGAAACACTTATGTATGTTTATTTTATTTTAAACTTTGGTGAAAGTTTCCCTCAGAGATGTACTTCTGTGACTATCTGACTTGTGATATTAAAAACAAAATAAATTATATTATAAATTAGAATAAGTAATGACAAGTACTGGTGAGTTGCTAAACTATAAAGCATAGTGAGCATGTATATCATGCGATATGTATGAATATAAGCAATATATGTTTGATTAACAAACCATTTAACCTGAACACAGATAGATTTATCATCCTAGCTTTGTACTCATATATCAGATCATCTCATAAGTAATGTCCGAAAATTGAATACACAAAGTGAATCACCATTTCTGTCTTTGTAGAAGGCTTTAATGACTAAAATGTAACGTGTATAAAAATATTCAGACAGATGAAAGAAACTGACCCCAACTACACATTTTCAGTTCATTAATCAAATAAACCCTTATAAAGATGGATGTGTCTGAAGAGCACATTAGGCATATAATGTGCTTTACTAGTTTAAAAAAGGCAATAGGATAGCAGAAACTACACGAAACACTGATGGTGTTTATGGTGTGTAGTCTCTCAGTGAAAGAAAATGTTTCAGAAGTTCAGATCAGATGATTACAGCTTAAGTGATGCGTCACGTAGAGGTTGAGTTTAATCATGACTTGTTGCTGCCTGCACTTGATGAAGATTGTGCTGTAACAGTTGTCAACTAGTACATTAGTTTAATTCAACTCATTCAACGGTTCACGGTCATCTGCAACAGCTTGGAAAGGTGTCGAAACTTGGAAAATGGGTCTCCCATGGTTTGATAGAAGCCAACATTAGGGCAAGAGTGGACATTTGCACTTCCCTGCATTCTCGTGAATGTAACTCACTTTTTTGGACACGTTAGTGACTAGAGATGAAAAATGGATATATTATATAAATGTTAAAGCGCCGCAGACAATGGCTCAGTGCAGGTAAACTGGCTAAAACACAGCATAAAATGGACCTTCACCCTAGGAAAGTCTTGTTAAACGTTTGGTGGGATATAAACGTTAGTGTGATACACCTTGAGTTGCTGCCACTCTATGTAACGATTACATCAGACTTCTATTGTTAACAGTAAGAGCGCTTGAATGTTGCACTGAAAGAAATGAGGCCTGCTTTAATCAGTCGTAAAGGTGTTGTGTTACACCAGGATAATGCACGGCCCCATATAGTAAGAAACACATCTTCAAAGATTGAAGAGCTAGACTGGGAAAAACTTCCACATCCTCATTAATCTCCAAACCTTGCCCCATCTGGTCATCATCTATTCCGAAGTTTGCAGAACTATCTTGATGGAAAAGAGCTTGGAACACATGAAGATGTCAAATTGCCCAATGTACATTCTTTTGCTCTTAACTCAAGAATTTTATAGAAGTGACATTTAAAAGCTATGAATCGCATGGAACATACAATATTGATTAAATGACATTAAAAGCGTTTGAAATCCTTTATCTTTTCTGAACCTAAAGTTGGACATTACTTAAGAGATAACCTGATATATATTTAACATAATGGAAGTTTATACATTTCTAACTTAAAATAATAACTCTGGACTCTGTCGTTTTTTATTAATTATTCACCAGTAAGAACATCTGGTAAAAGTTATGCTCAATGAGACTGAAAGTAAGGAGTTATTAGCACTACGTTCCAATCTTTAGTAACATGAACTGAATCTAATACTTAGTCTGGTTTATACAAGAAGCATTCAGTTTAGAATCTACTAACAAGTGGTTATAGCACCCGGTATAAAGTATCATATGAACTAGATATAGTACTCATTTTATAGTCTTCTACCAGATTTATAGATCACTCAGTTTATGGTCTACTATCAGATTTATAGATCACTCAGTTTATAGTCTACTACCAGATTTATAGATAACTCAGTTTATAGTCTACTACCAGATTTATAGATAACTCAGTTTATAGTCTACTACCAGATTTATAGAGAACTCAGTTTATAGTCTACTACCAGATTTATAGAGAACTCATTTTATAGTCTTCTACCAGATTTATAGATCACTCAGTTTATAGTCTACTATCAGATTTATAGATAACTCAGTTTATAGTCTACTACTATATGCATAGATCACTCAGTTTATAGTCTACTACTACATATAAAGATCGTTCAGTTTAGAGTCTACTTCCACCTGGATGGATCATCCTCTTTAGAATCTATGACCAACTGAATACTTCATCAACTTTAAAATCTCTACCAGATGAACTTAACGCTTGATTTAGTGTCTACTGCCAGCTAGATCTACCAGATAGTTTAGAGCCTACTACTAAATGAATATAACAGCAGTTTAAAGTCTGCTTCAAACTTGATATGGTAATCAGTTTATAGTCCATCACAAGTAAGATATCACAAACTGTATAGAGTTTACTATCAGCTGAATGTAGGATCCAGTTTAGACTATACTATCAATTGGATTTATCATTTGGTTTCAAATTTATCACCAGCTGGATCTAGCACCCAGTTTAGAGTCTACTAAGAATTTGATCTAACACTCAGTTTAGAGTCAACTACCAGCTGGATATAATACCTTGTTTTGAATCTACTACTAGCTGAATATAGCTGCCAGTTTAAAGTAGAATCCAGTAAAAGTCATTAAAAGAAACTGGTAATGTACACTAAAATTTTATATTGACAACAGCAATACGAGAATAATCTAAATATATGACTGATCGACTGTGTCTGTGTTTTATGCAATAGTAAATCTTATGAACACTGTATATATTTAAGATATGTCTTTGCTCAGAGATGGGCCCGGCATGGCCAAGCGCGTTAAGGCGTGCGACTCATAATCCGAGGGTCGCGGGTTCGCATCCCCGTCGCGCCAAACATGCTCGCCCTTTCAGCCGTGGGGGCGTTATAATGTGACGGTCAATCCCACTATTCGTTGGTAAAAGAGTAGCCCAAGAGTTGGCGGTGGGTGGTGATGACTAGCTGCCTTCCCTCTAGTCTTACACTGCTAAATTTGGGACGACTAGCACAGATAGCCCTCGAGTAGCTTTGTGCGAAATTCAAAAACAAACAAACAAAATTTTTTGTAATATCAGGCAGTTGCAATAACACTTACTTTTTACGTAAATCGAGCACATGATTCATCACGAGATATGAAGTGTCGAGAATTAGTCATTTAGTTACTGAATTAATTAATCATTGTTCAACAGTTTTCATGCTTTCTGTAAGCGTTTGTGTTTTAGCTGCTCGTTTTAGGTCAACTTACCATGCAGTATGAAACTGATGACTTAGTCTTTCGTCTCAGATTAAACTATCGTGAAACGTAAAACGCTTGAGAAACCTAAAACTTTTACGTTTATACGCAACAGTACCCCTATTGTTCTCTTGTTTTTTACTGTGAAATCAAGAGATATCTTCTTGTACAAAGATTAAACTCAATCGATTTTAATTTCTCGAAATCAGAGTCAGTATTTTTAAAAGTTAAATGAAATCAATACTTGATGTAACAACTGCTTCGTTCATTTATTCTTTATTTGCAAAATCGGCAGTTTATCTCTCTTCAAAATAGTGAAAATATTTGTTCTGAAAAACGTATTTGGATATTTTTACAAATAACAACGGTTCGTCAGGGCCAGGTGGTTAAGGCACTCGACTCGTAATCCAAGGATCTCAGGTTCAAATTCCTGTCACACCATTTAAGCCGTGGGGTCACGGCTTTAATGTGACGGTCACCCCAGATCATGATGGAACCTCAGCCATTGTGTCGTGTAGAAATGTCTCCGGTGGGATATCTTTATCGTGCCAGTAACGTTGGAAGCCATCTGGACCATCCAGGTTAAATTTTTTCTCATCAGAGAACAAAACCTTCTTCCACTTTTTTACATTACATGTTTGGTGGTTCTCAGCAAAATTTAACCGAGCTATTTCGTGGTGTGGAAGGAGACGTGGCTTTTAAAGACGTTTACGGTTTTTTAAAGCATTTCTCTCGTAGATGCCGTCTTATTGTTTTTAAGCTGCATTCTGCGTCCTTAATCTGGTTCGACGATCGGCTGATGTCTTGCCGGACAACCCGTCGAATCCTCCTGCTTAACGCCGGCGAAATTGTTTTGAGCCGACCACTTGAAATTCTCGTTCCGTATCCCTCAGGGTCTTTTAAGAAATTTGCAACAACAGTTTTACTACCCCCAATCTCACCAGTGATGGCACGTTGAGAGAGACCTTGCTTTTGCAGCTCGACAATTCTGCCACGTTCAAACTCTATCAACTTTTTAGCCTTTGCCATATTTTTACCAAATGTAACACAGAAGATGTCAGTAGAAGATGTTGACAACGCCAATGCTTGAACACAAATGACTAAATTTCGTTACGCGTTTACCGATTAACGCTTTGTTTCCATATGGTCTTAAACTTTTTGACCAGCTAGTATTTAGGCTAATTTCATAGTGTTAACATTTTCCATATTAAATGCTGAAAACTGTTTTTATTTTTATTTTCCGTTTTCTTATTATTATCTTTTAAAGCTCTACTCAAATAAGTGGTTGAGTCTAACAACGCAAAATGCATATTTTTTTCTCTATGATAGTTGGCCTTAAGATTTTAGCCAGCAGTGTATGTCTGGACAAAACATTTAAACAAAAGTAAGCTTGTAACACAAATTTTGTGTTCATAGTGTAGCAAAATAAAACCAACCTTATCGCGCGCAGGCGCACACACACGCACCGATTATTTTTCTTAATCACTTTCTGTTTGTGCCACTTTGAGTAGATCAAATTCGACTGGAAACCAATGGCAGGTGATAAAGCTATGAGAACTTGTGGGTTTGAGCACCCACAGCTGTGTCTGAATTATATGAAATGTCTGAAGCTTGGATATAGAGGTTTAACCCTAATCCTCAGTAAATCTTTCTGCCGCAGATTTTTCCAACGAAATTTTGCTTTCTTAATATTACATTGTGTTTAGTACCTTCTTGCAATTTGTTTACTTCTTATCGGTCTAATTATTAATCTGCGATGACAAAAAACCCAACCCACTTGTAGAGAAAATTATATATTTAAAAGCGGCTGGTGTGGGTAGAGAAAGCACTGGTAGAGGAGCGAACAACGTTTTGACCTTCTTCTGTCATCGTCAGGTTAAAAAAAAAAAGAAAGGGTTACTGACCGTTAGCTGACCACATGTTTGAACGCGGTTGTGTAATTGAGTGTAGGAATGTAGGGGCGTGCTTATATGTTGGATATATTTATTAATATAGGTATAAAAAGTATAAAAATGAAAACCAGATTCATAGAACACAAAAAGTCACCTTCACACGTTTTTCGAACACTACAAATCAAACAAACGCAAAATTAAAGAAGCCTTACTTATACAACAACTCAAGCTCAAAATAAACCAATATAAAGGAACACCTTTACACCAATATTATTAAATATATCTAACATCTAAACACGCCCTCTACATTCCTAAACTCAATTACACAACCGCTTTCAAGCATGTGGTCAGCTTCTGGTCAGTAACCCTTTCTTTTATTGTGAACCTGACGATGACCGAAGAAGTGCTTTCTCCATCCATATCAGCAGTTTTTAAATATATAATGGCCTAATTATTATTTCTTAATATACATAACTGAAGCTCAAATTATTGTTTATTATAATGACAGGAATACGATATTTAAAACAATTAAAAATCAAGAAACGTGTAGCACGATAATATTCACACATTTTCAGTTAAACTGTGCTTCTGTTAACAATGTTTTTAGCCGTTAATTCAACAACATCTCGCAAGATCCAGTCAGTTTGGATTCTTTAGAATAAGATTAGTTAATGTGCTCATTAAATATAAATTTTAAAGATTTATTTCACGCTTTTGATAATGAATTTACTATCTCATATAATTATAAACCGAATTTACCTGAAGGGTTTAAACGTTTATTAACTTTTAACCAACGGTTAATGCATTATACCCTAAATAATGAAACCATGTTGTTAACTACTGAGAAAAAACAACTTAGTAATCGTGAACATAAGTGGTTATGAGTTCCAATCAATGGCAGTTGTTTATGATATGAATGGCTTGGAACAAATTCGATACCGTTTATTAAAACTAATATTCTATCAGATCACGATATGTACTTAAAGCTAAATTTAAAAAAAAAATTCTGGCAATCAGTTAAGTAATTAGATACGTTCATCAAACATCTGAATCCATTGTTTCATCACTTGGATACCCTCGCTCTTGACGATTTTATTTTTGGCTTTAATCCAAGAAAACCTCAGGCAATGTAGTCAAAATATTTTATGTTTTCAAAAATACATTTCAACAGTTTAACTAAATTGTTAAGCATTGCCAAGTAAAGATCATAGATGTAAAATATTTAAGTACAAGATGCACACTTGGGTGCTGAAACTGTGCAGAGAGATGCTTCGATGTTGTTGACAAATTACAACGTCGGAATACGGACTGTACGTTTCTGAGGCAAAGAAGGTTCCAGAAATTTTGTTTTTGTTTTGTTTTAGAATTTCGCGCAAAGCTACTCGAAGGCTATCTGTGCTACCGTCCCTAATTTAGCAGTGTAAGACTAGAGGGAAGGCAGGTAGTCATCACCAACCACCGCCAACTCTTAGGCTACTCTTTTACCAACGAAGAGTGGGATTGACCGTCACACTATAACGCCCCCCACGGCTTGAAAGGTGCGACGCGGATTCGAACCCGCGACCCTCATTTACGAGTCTCACGCCTTAACCCACCTGGCCATGCCGGGCCGGTTCCAGAAATATTCAAAGGTTATGAAATGAACTGCCGGAAATACTTCACAAAGCGGTTAAGACTCAAAAGATTGCAAGACATTCCTCCGAGCCCTCCAGTAATAATAATAATAGAAACCGAGTTTCGATATCCGTGATTGACATAACATTAATAGCCTATTGTTTAGGTTTGTGCTTAACTCGAAAAAAATAAGATGAAATTGTTATTCCGAATGTGCCATCAAAAACTGTACCTACCTGGAGTTTAGAATACTATTATCAACAGTGAATGATATAGTGTCCATTCTTAGAGTTCGGTATAATCACTTGTGTCTGAAATAATCTAGGAAGGATAATGAATCTCTTTCATTCTGGTCAAACTAGAACAATGTTGGTTCTATTTAGTTCTGGTTTGACTCTTTCTTCAGTCTGCTGTCAGAAAGACTTGACTCCCAGGGGCTTAGCGGTATGTCTGCGGACTTACAACGCTAAAAACCGAGTTTCGATACCTGTGGTGAGCAGAGCACAAATAGCCCATTGTGTAGCTTTGTGGTTAATTTAAAACAACGTAGGATGATCTAATAAATTTAAAGTATTAAAATCAAAACAACTTTGAAATGTTAAACTACTTCTTCATCAATGACCCAATTATTTACTAGTGCACCCCCTAGTGGAACAGCGATATGTCTGAAGACCAACACCGCTAGAAATCAGGGTTCGATACCCGTTGTGGGCAGAATACAGATAGCCCATTATGTAGCTTTATGTTTAATTTTAAACAAACAAATTTACTAACGGTTCAAAACGTACTCCAGAATTATTAAAAACACGTATATTGAAAATAATTATATAGAAAAAACTATGTCTGTGTATTAAGATACATATTTAAGGAGTTTGGAAGGAAAAGGTGCTGAAAAATAGATTAATAACACTGCTAGTGTTTTGTTGTAAGTTATAAAGAAGAATTCCTATTAGGACATTTGAAGTTTCGTATTTAAGAGTTTTAAATAGACTAGTTTTAATCAGAGGCGTAACGCTGAATGTGTGTCCCTCCCTGCAAGTTGTTTCAACAATCTTTTCATGTAAGTTTTTATTATAACGCTATGTGCTCCTATTCAGAGCGTCACCATCCTTCCACACCGCGGGGCCGATGGGAGCAGTTGCTACGCCTCGAGTTTCAATTATTATCAATGAGTACAGTAACAACACAATAAAAAAGATATCTTTGTCTTCTTATGTTTACTTCACTAAATTTGATAGAGTTTCGGGTCTTCACTGTTTTCTGAATACGTCGTTTACTTTTAATAACCATAGGCGTTTGGTATTCGCTTCTATTGGATTCATATTTTTTTTTATTTTTTGTGCAAGTGTGTGAACTAATATGTCGTTATAATCTGTTTGTTTGAAGTTAAGCACAAACCTACACAATTGTTTATGGGTACTCCGCTCATTACGGGTGTGGAAACCCGGTTTCTAACGTAGACATGACGTTGTGCTACTGGGGAGAATTACTATAATAAATTAGCAAGTTTTATTCCTTCAAAACAGTAATTTGAAAAGCAGATTTATAATAAAATAATATCCCTTGTTCGTAAAAGCTATTACTGTAGACAAGTAAGAAAACAAATTATATGTACAAATTCATAACAATTCCATTCAATACAATCCACTTTAAAGCAAATTTATCTTTGAACTTGGTGCGGTATTATTCATTGAAATTATAGTAGCTACATTTTTAGTTGTCTTTAAGTTTCTATAACTAGGTTTATTAAAAGAAGATTCGTTTTGCACTAATAAAAATTTAAAGCAGATAACAAACTATGTTTTCTGCATTTTAAAATTTATAACAGAACATTTATCTGTAAACCTTTAATCTGCACCTCCCCTATTGGCACAGGGTTATATATCCGCGGAGTTACACGACTAGAAACCGGGTTTCGATACCCGTGTTAAGCAGAGGACAGATAGCCCATCGTGTAGCTTTGTGCTTAACTGCAAACAAACATTATCACACATTAGCATAATATGTTTTAGTGTTATTCTGATGAGAGTATTTTTCAGAAGGATTCGTGTTTTGTCTGATAAAAAATATAAGAAAAAAACACTATTTGATATAGTATTTGAAGTACTTAAAGGTTTGCATCTTAAAACAGATGTCCAAAAGATTCCTAAACAAAATTTTAAATACTACAAATAAATAACGTAATATGTTAAGCAGAGAAACAATAAGCTAAGAAAAAGTCCAAATCTATTTGTGTACAATAAAACTCTGGCATGGCTTCATGTCTGTTCTCAATTTCCAATCACCAATGAACATGAAAAATTGAAAAACGGGATTCTTCCATTAACTCAAAAAACAAACTTTCTGTTTTTGAAGCAATTTCCTAATGGCATTTCCCTGATATCACGAAAATCTGTCTTAAAATGGAACGTTAACTGAATTAGAAAAAAAACACGCATTCAAGCCAGTTATTATTATCATCCACTACCCAAGGGATTTTTATAGATTTGTATTTTGTAATTTAATATAAGCTGAAATATAAAACAGAAGAAAATGTTTTATTTTTTATAATTTATCTAGCTTTCTTATAATGTATTTTCTAGTGTTCAAATTTGAAAAAAAGATGTTGCTTGTTCATGGTTTTGTATAATTCTCTTGAATAAAATTACGAGTTTTTAGCTTGGCTAATTTCACTTCATTAAATAATTATACCTTGTGAAACATATGAGTTTTGTAACACATTTGCTGTTACATATTTATTTTAATATCTAGGTTTCTTCCAGTTTAATATATATTTATAAATGCATGTTCAATGTGTATTGCGAAAGTCCCATCTGCTGTCTAAATTTGTAGAAGATTCTCAAGTGTAAGAATCAACAATATATCTTTGGAAGCTATAATTGCGAGAACGTTTATTAAACGGAAAACTATAGATATTTGCCCAGGAACGTGTGCAAATTTCGAACATAACAAACCGTTCAACTTCAGTGAATTAACTTCATACATTCGTATTTCTACGAGGACTTTATAAATTTTTTTTCGGAAATAAGTCAGCTTGTAAGCGGCATGAGACCAGTCATTAAGTGAAGTGTAACATTATAAACATTGAATTCGCTCATCGTGAACCGTCGATAAAATATTCAATTCCACACCAGACAGGAGGCTCATTATAGTTTGTAAGTTTGAAATACTTTCGCATATAAATCATTATTTGTAATTAATAAATATTTATAATAACCATTATTATAAATTGTATTGTTGTTTGCAAATTAAAATGTATTTATGTTAAGAAAGAAAATTGTGTGTATCATTCTTACTGACAAATATCATAAATATGATACATATTAGCATACATTAACTTCTAAATTAAAATTAAAATGTCCAGCTGTTCAAACTCATAAGACTCAACGCACGTAACATGATAAATTGGAAACTCGTTCAAAATAAATTATAGTATCTAACAGTATAGTATCTAGTGGATCAATGGTAAGTCTGAAGGCTTATAACGTTAAAAGTTGTGTTCATATACTCTAGTGGGCACAACACAGATTGCTTTATGGCTTTGCACATAACAACTTCAAAACAAACACAAATAAAACATATATGAGAATCTGTATTCACATTCCGGTCTTTGCCCTATATTGTATTCAAGAAAATAATATTTCTTTATTCATTGAATAAACAATGAATCATAATGTCGATTTTTTTCGCCCCAAAGTGGCACAATTGTATGTCAACCAAATTGCAACACTAAAAATAACGTTTCGATACCCTCGTGAGCAGAGCACTAGTAGTCCATTGTGTAGGTATGCATCTAACTGTGTGCTGGCCCAGTTGGTTAGTAGGGCTCGACTTTTAAGATGATGGTCATGGGTTCCAATCCCAGTCGCATCAAATATTCTCGCCCAGTCTACGTTGAATTTTCAAAACAAATCCAATTAAAAAAATTAAGGTTTTGTATGATTCTATGTTTGATACCGTTGGTATCACTTTCTTATTGTTTATTTGTTTGGTGTTAAACACACAGTGACATAATAAGCTATCTGTGTCCTTTTTTATTGAAGCTGTTCAAACTTGACTTTTTGTGCTATAACCCACCACACTTACTGTAGAGACACACGTGGGGAGGCAATTTCTTCTGTGATGAAACTTATCCTCTTATTATAAATAACTCTGGTCCCATACTCATAATTTAATGGAACATTCTATGGTAAACCAGAGAAGCTTCACTAATTTTCCATGTAAAATTCTTTGATAGTTCAAAAATTCCAGTAGTTAACAGAAATGTCCTTTAGTTCGTATAATTCATGAAAATACGAGCATTTAAACTTTATGTGAATATTTTTATTCCTGTTTTAATATTTCTTATATTTTATCTCTTGTTACGGTTATCGTATACAGATAGTTTTGGTTAAAAAACATTTGTTTTGTTGTCCCGTCAGCCCGAAAATATATTATTCCTGGTGATTGAAGTATATGGAGGCCCTGCATTGTCAGGTGGTTAAGACACTCGTCTTGTAATTTGAGAATTACGAGTTCGAAACCCCGTCACACCAAAACATACTCGCCATTTTAGTCGTGATAGCGTTATAATGTTACACTCTATCCCTTTCTTTGTTAGTAAAAGAGTAGCACAACAATTGGTGATGACTTGGTGCCTACCCTCTAGTTTTGCACTGTAAAATTAGAACGGCTAGCCCTTATGCAGCTTTCTGCGAAATTCAAAACAAACAAACACTTTGTAGATTGATTCATGTGTGCATGTCTTGAGATGAAAAAGATTTCTAGTATATCTTTCAACTGATCACTTACTATAAGGTAGCTCATCCCTCATCAATTTATATGTAGCTCATGTAAGTTCAGTAAAATAATAAAAGCGATAGCACGTTTTAAAAATGTGTTAATGATGTTCATGTTATGTAAATTTATTGTCAATTAATTATTTAAAAGTCAAATTTTCGATTATTTTTCTATTTTTTAAGCAGACAGTGCATTCGATTATTGTTTTCACATTAATGTTTGAAAGAAGTGGCTGATTTGTTTTTGTTTAATATTTTTCCTGAAATTCAAATTTTATGAAACCAGAACGTTCAGAAAAGAAAAAAAAAACAAAGTAAAAATGCAAGCTTTAACGGTTTGTTTTTCTTATAACAAAGTAATATCGGGCCATCTGATCAGCCCATCGAGGGGAATCGAACCCCTGATTTTAGCGTTGTAAATCCGGAGACACACCGCTGTACTAGCGGGGGATAAACTTTAACGTACCAAAAAAATAATTCACATTTTCATACTCTATTATTATCAGATCAGTCATACAGTATTCTGTAATATGTTTGTTGTAAGAAGCAAATAATTTTATTCTGACGGTTATAAATAGTAATGTTTTCTTTGGTAACAAAGATATACTATATTAATTTCTTTTCTATATAAAACTCAGGAGCCCAATTGCCTCAAGAGTAATTCCAGTGTTATGTTGGTTCTATACTTTCTCTGAATGTCACATTAAAATAAATATTTAACAAACTTTAACACTTAGATACGACTGTAATGTAATAATACTAGAAGCATGTTTAGTGTACTTGCAAATGTTTTTCTAAAATATATTTCTGATGGTTACTTAACTCTGTCTGTAGGTATAGTCTAAGAAACCTCGAGGGTGTTCCTTTTACAATATTTATTACAATACGTATAATCACAATTTTCGTTGCAACACATCCTTTTACAATATTTATTACAACACATATAGTTACAATTTTGTAATTAGAGTAGAGTTTTAAAAAAGCACATAATTATTCGAAGTTCTCTCTTTCGTTCTATTATAACACGTACTGAAAGTTTATAAATGTTAAACGTCTAACATTTCTATATGTGAATATTGATAGGAAGGAAATACGTCGATATTTAAAAATGTGTCACCAGAACACTGTTCTCACTACTGCTAGTACTCAAAATTAATGCACATGTTAACACGTTTTAAAACTGCGTTTCATCTTTGTCCGCATTTATGTCGTTTCAGACAAAACGCACAGGTGACAACTATACTGTTTCTCAAGGTAAACTTGGTTCACAGTCGCCTTCCTATATATAATCAAATATTTACTTTACGATCTCCATACAGAAACCAATTCAAAGATCCCATGCATTGAAATAGATGGAAACCTATTCATCACGCGATTAGAAAAGCTTGCGAAAACAGAAATGAAAATCCTGAAACATACCATAAATAAAAATTCAAAAAAGAAAGCCCTTTCTCTCCAGTGGCACAGCAATATGTCTGCGGACGTACACTGTTAGAAACAGAGTTTCGATACCCATACTGGGCAGAGCACAGAAAGCCCTTTGTTTAGCTTTGTGCTTAACAATAAACAACAACAACAAAAAGAGTAGACAAATATTTTCATTAATTGTAAATAATTCTTCAATAAACTACCACCTTAAAACATATATCCATTAGTCAATACAATACAAGGAAAACACCAACCCTAAACAAAATAAAATCTACTTGCTGGTTTTGTCTCGTGTCTTAGCTGTACTTTTAGACACATATCACCAGAACAAAATTCCAAGTGTATCGACTTACTTAAATATTCTACAACAAAAAAATTTTCAGAATTAAGGCAAAAAAGATTTTCAGATCTAACTGTGTTTTGGCCCGGCATGGCGTGCGACTCGTAATCTAAGGGTCGCGGGTTCGCATCCCAGTTGCGTCAAACATGCTTGCCCTTTCAGCCATGAAGACATTATAATGTGACGGTCAATCCCACTATTCGGTAAAAGAGTAGCCTAAGAGTTGGCGGTGGGTGGTGATGACTAGCTGCCTTCCCTCTAGTCTTACACTCCTAAATTAGGGACGTCTAGCGCAGATAGCCCTCGAGTAGCTTTGTGCGAAATTCAAAACAAACAAAATAACTATGTTTTTTGTTTATTTGGTTTATTGCTGTTTTTAGGTTAAAGCTTCACTATGGTTTATCTGAATTCCATATACCATGGGAGTTGAAACTAGGGATTTCAGCATTAATAGCCCTAAAACTTACTATTCAACCATCGAAAAGTGCTGCGGCAAAACTAAAAATTCTACATACTACAAGAGGGGTAATAAATAATATGAACAGAATTGCAATAATCTTCTTATAATCCCCCCCTGACTACAAGGAAGATACATCAAGTTTTGATAAATAAAATATTGATAAACTGCTAAACTATTGATATAATTATTATATCAGTTTCTCTCTTACACAAAAATGGTTTGTTCATTAAGTACTGTTTAGAGATAGAACATTTGTTTCAGAAAAACTCGATAGTTTTACAGGTAACAAGAGAAACGAAACACTGAGACTAATTATTCCCTTTTTGGCACAAAAAATCCCCAAATATAGGGTATATAACTGTGGATACGAGAGTCTCGGGTTTAACACGTGGTGCTATAAATACTTTTTTATTTGTTTGTTCTTTGAACAGTGATAGCCCATTATATGGCTTTGTGTTTAACTATAAACAAAACAAAAAACAGAAATTAGGGACCATCATGCCCAAACCACAGATGGACAAAGGAACAGTCATTATTATGAGCACAAACTGGCAAAATTCAGCCTCTACTTGTATTCACCATGTGTATGATACCTCAGTGAATGCCCGTATTGAATATGCGATTTTGAGAATCACAAAATTCTCGTCCTCTGCTTAATAAACCAAACAGCAGTTCATCAAATTCTGATATGAGATATAAGCTTGAGTTATAATAAGCAGTTTAGGGTTTTTCTTGAGTGCAAAACATATCAAGGTATTTTTGTTTATGTTCAAAGCAGGGATCGATCTTCGAATTTTAGCATTATAAATCCTCTTATACACAATTTTTTATTTGTGATAAATTATCGGAGGGTGCGGTGCAAGATACCAGCATCGATGGAATTTTGTTTACTTGTTTGTTTTAAGCGAAATCAGGTTTCGAACGTCAGAAGAGTTTAGACTAAGTGCTGAGCCATTGGAAGGCCGGGGGAGGTACGAATAATACTGAAAAAGTTCAATGGTTCATATTGTATAAGGAGATATACCTTTTTCCTCGTAAAATCGTGCCCCCCAGTGGCACAGTGGTATGTCTGCGGACTTACACGCTAAAAACCGGGTTTCGATACCCGTGGTGGGCAGAGCACAGATAGCCCATTGAGTAGCTTTGTGCTTAATTCTAAACAAACAAACAAATCGTAAAATCGTAGCTAACAATCATATCCTCTGTTCAACTAGAAAAGAAAAATTTGGCACAACTAAACGTTAAACAGACAATATCAAGCAGTTTAAGAAATAAAAACACTGTCTTCACGATCAAAACGAGATTACTATATCTAAGTATCATGATCAAGCAAGTTTAGATATTTGTCATATTTTGTATGCAACATAATCATTGTTTGTTTGTGTGTTTTGAATTTCGCACAAAGCTACTCGAGGGCTATCTGCGCTAGACGTCCCTAATTTAGCAGAGTAAGACTAGAGGAGAGGCAGCTAGTCATTGTTAAGTTCGTGAATCACCTTACGTACTGTATACTGCACTTATGATAAGATACTCATAAAGTTTATTCTTAACTCTATACACAGCGTTAATGCCTATGTCTGACATATCCACTAATTTGGGAGCATGCGCTGTCAACACCACATTCTTGCGACTGATTGACTATTCTGTAAATTCGGAACACCTAACGGAACATCAAACCTATTATCTTGAAACGAAAAACTAGGTGAAAAGTTTAATCTGACCGCTCATTAACTGGCTGATTTTCCTCGCCTAAACTTTAATAAGAGAGTCAAACAACGTGTTTTGTGATTTTATTCAAAGTTACGTATAGCTGGTCGGGCCCGGCATAGCCAAGTGTGTTAAGGCGTTCGACTGTAATCCGAGGGTCGCGGGTTCGAATGTCGTTCGTACCAAACATGCTCGCCCTTTCAGCCGTGGGAACGTTATAATGTGACGGTCAATCCCACTATTAATTGATAAAAGAGTAGCCCAAGAGTTGGCTAAATTAGGGACGGCTAGCACAGATAGCCCTTGAGTAGCTTTGTGCAAAATTCAAAAAGCAACCAAGCATAGCTGGTCTTAATTTTGAACTGATATGTACAAGAAGAAAGACAACTACTTAAACTCTTAAACTACGCTTGTTTGAGCGAAAAGCGGGATTTGACCGCCACGATTATGGAACATCCATGTTCTCAAAGTGGAAAGTTTGTTTTTACGACAATGAGACAAAAACTATAAACACTCGGGTCCGCAATCCGGAAACCCTAATCACCTGGTCAGAGACGACACTCTTGTCACATTTAACATGATAAATAGGCTTAACCATAAAAATTCTACAAAAAGTTTATTATATTATGATTAGTATTTCAATGTTGAGAAGACAATGAACAAATCATTTAACTAACTAACAAGTCGTCCTCCCGCTGGGACAGCCGTAAGTATACAGATTTACAACGCTTAAATTCGGGGTTCGAACCCTATCGGTAGACACAACAGATAGCCGATGTTTCTTTCCTATACAAAAACACAGTAAAATTTTATTACTACAATTAAAATTGGCTTGCGTATAAATTTATTTTCAAGAAGAGATTGTTGCGTTCATTTAATTACATTACCTAAAACAAACCATAGTTTTAAATATATAAGTCTTAAAGATTTAATTACCTTATTTATTTATTTGTTTCTTTTTTACCATAAAGCTATCTGTGCTGTTCATGCCACGGGTATGGAAACACAATTTTTTAGTGTCATAAACCCACAGACTTAAGTCTGCCACTGAGCCATTACAGGGCATTATTCCAAGAAATTTACTGGCAAACTGTTTTTCTTTTGTAACAGTAAACCATATATATTTATATATTTCAAACATATATCTATCAAGTAAAAATGTTTCACTAAAAATATTTTTTGAGATCGAGCTTCTACGTAGCTTGAAAATCTGAGACCACCTGGGTTGTTATTGTTCGACTTAAAAACTACCAGACAGATTTATGTCAGCCAAGCCACTTTTTGAAACTGTCGGGTAATCAATAATTAATTTGTATTTTATCCAATAACAGTGTAGTTTGTATTTACTTCTGAATATGTATTGATTTAATACATCTAGATAGGAAACACTCTGAATTGCTCAGGTAAAGCCGATATAGATTAAGCACATACGATGTTCAGTGATGTCGAGAAAACCCACTCATAGAGAAAAAACATAAGTAGTAGATCGAAACGCTGCTCGCTCCTCTACGTAAAAAAGAAATTCTCAACCCAGACCAGCCGTTTGTAGATACACATATACGGTGTTACTTTTACACTCGAAGAATTGAGGAACACGTATTTGAAAACCTTGCTACTGCAAGTAGAAACATAAAAAAATACTTTGTACATTTGTATACATCCATTCCTACATATCTCGGGCCCGGCATAGCCAAGCATGTTAAGGCGTTCGACTCGTAATCCGAGGGTCGCGGGTTCGAATCCCGATCACACCAAACATGCTCGCCCTTTCAGCCGTAGGGGCGTTATAATGTGACGGTTAATCCCACTATTCGTTAGTAAAAGAGTACCCCAAGAGTTGGCGGTGAGTGGTGATGACTAGCTGCCTTCCCTCTAGTATTACACTGCTAACTTAAGGACGGCTAGCGCAGATAGCCTTTGTATAGCTTTGCGCGAAGTTCAAAAAAACAAAAAACAAATCTACATATCTCAATTCAGACGTTTACTTTTGAAATTTCCATTCTGCTATAAATACTTTGAAAATATATTAACTTTAAAAGTACTTCTACAATGTATCATCACCAATCAGTAGACCTATATTTATACCCTCTCAACTGGTTCATGAGTTTTGTTTATTGTTTTGAATTAAGCACAAAGTTACACAATGGGCTATGTGTACTCTACCCACCACGGTTATCGAAACCCGGTTTTTAGCGTTGTAACTCCACAGCCATACCGCTGAAGCACTGGGGGACGGTTCATCAGTAAGTTTCAAGGCTTATAACGCTAAAAATTGATTTCGATACCTGTTGTGGGCCCATTGTGATCCTTTGTGCTTAGCAACAAACAAAAAAAAAAAAAACCTAAGTCTATGAAGCATCTGACACGAGGACAGATCACATCATATTACGTCACTGCAACACAGAAACAAACTTAAATGTACTGACTTGGAATGACCAAATGGTTAGACGCTTGACTCGCAACCTGAGAGTCTCGGGTTTAAATCCCCGTCTCTCCAAACATACTCGCCCTTTCAAACCGGGGACATTATAAGTAATAGTAATTGACACTATCCCTTATAAACGAGTAACCCGGAAGTTGGCGGGTTAGTTGTCTTCCCTCTAGTCTTTCACTGGTAAGCTAGAGACTGCTAGCGCAAATAGCCCTCGTGTAGCTTTGCGTGAAATTCAAAACAAACTTAAGTCCCTTAAAATACTTACTTTTGATAAATCTTCAGATACATGTTCCTAGACCTAATGGATTAAAGTAACGTCACCAAGATAAGGTGATTGTTTGTTTGTTTTTTTAATTTCGCGCAAAGCTACACGAGGGATATCTGCGCTTGCTGTCCTGAAGTTAGCAGTGTAAGACCAAAGAAAAGGCAGCTAGTCATTACCACCTACCGCCAACTCTTGGGCTACTTTTTTATCAACGAATAGTGGGATTAACCGTAACATTATAACGACCACACGGCTAAAAGGGCAAACATGTGTGGTACGACGGGGATTCGAACCCGCGACCCTCGGATTACGAGTCGAACGCCTTAACACACTTGGCCATGCTGGGCCACCTTCGTTTTCACTGAATATTTTCACGCATTTCAGTCGAGAATGCTCCAGCAGTACGTAAAAACATTATTTTTATTTTACGTCTCTTGATAACTTTAGATTTATTTCTAGACCACAGATCTAAGAAAAGTATTTAGTTGTAATCTACAACTATAAATTTTAAATTATTGTATTTATCAAACGTATATTGATTTATAATTTTATTTTAAACAGTTTAATACTCTGTAAAAATTAAAGGTATTTATTAGTTATATTACTTGAAAGTTTCTAAAAACGTATCTGATAAAGATATAATCAGTGATGTCGAGAAAACCCACTTGTAGAGAAATATATCTGTAAAAACGTCTCGTTTGGGTTGAGAAAATATTTTACGTAGAAGGTCGAAACGTTGTTCGCTCTTCTAGGTAAAATATTTTCTCAACCCAAACGAGCCGTTTTGCATATAATGATAAAGATATATACACACCCATGTGTATATATATTAACTTTGCTTGAAAAGCATTTTACTGAACCAACAAAGATCGAAGTTCTTCTCTTGCTATGAGTATTAACATGAGTTTCATAACTATTTTCGAAGTAAATAAAGGTGTTTACGTTTACATGAAACCTCCAAAGCATTGCATCACTGCAAGACATTTCATTTTCATTTCAAATACTGCAGATGAAAAAAAAAATCATTCACCCAAAGAGCGTAGGTAGAAAACCTATGGCAAACACCCATCACCAGTGCTCTCAAGAGTAAGTGTAAGACATAAACACCTTTGTTTAATAAATTGCTGTGTTCATTAGGGTGTTTATCTCTTGATAAAGTCATGAAACTAAACGTTGAAGAAATAATTTCTATTGAGTGCTGACTGTTTCTGGTTACACTCCAATATGCACTACACTATCTCAAAACTTCAGATAATACAGTGGTGCACATTAAAGACAATACTTGTAAGATTCTACACAGTACATTGGTACACACTAAAGACAATACTTGTAAGATTCTACACAGTACATTGGTACACACTAAAAGCATTACTTGTAAAATTCTACACAGTACACTGGTACACACTAAAAGCAATACTTGTAAGATTATACAAGGGTACATTGGTACACACTAAAGACAATACTTGTCAAATTCTACACAGCATATTGGTACACACTAAAAGCAATACTTGTAAGATTCTACAAGGGTACATTGGTACACACTAAAGACAATACTTGTCATATTCTACACAGTATATTGGTACACACTAAAAGCAATACTTGTAAGATTCTCCATAGTACATTGGTACACACTAAAAGCAATACTTGTAAGATTCTACACAGTACATTGGTACACACTAAAGACAATACTTGTAAGATTCTCCATAGTACATTGGTACACACTAAAAACAATACTTTTAACATTCTACATAGTACACTAGAACACACTAAAAACAATACTTGTAATATTTTACACGGAACACTGGTACACACTAAAAGCAATACTTGTAAGATTCTACACAGTACACTGGTACACACTAAAGACAATACTTGTAAAATTCTACACAGTATATTGGTACACACTAAAAGCAATACTTGTAAGATTCTATTAGGGTACATTGGTACACACTAAAGACAATGCTTGTAAGATTCTACACTGTACATTAGTACACACTAAAAGCAATACTTGTAAGATTCTATTAGGGTACATTGGTACACACTAAACACAATACTTGTAAAATTCTACACAGTACATTAGTACACACTGAAGCAATACTTGTAAGATTCTACACAGTACATTGGTACACACTAAAAGCAATACTTGTAAGATTCTACAAGGGTACATTGGTACACACTAAATAAATACTTGTAAGATTCTACACAGTACATCAGAACATACTAAAAGCAATATTTGGAAGATTCTGCACAGTACACTGGTACACACTGAAAGCAATACTTGTAAGATTCTACATAGTACATTGGTACACACCAGAAGCAATACTTTTAAGATTCTACACAGTACACCAGAACACACTAAAAACAATACTTGTAAGATTCTACACAGTACATCAGAACACATTAAAAACAACACTTGTAAGATTCTACACAGTACACCGGAACACACTGAAAACAATACTTGTAACATTCTACACAGTACATCAAAACACACTAGAAACAATACTTGTAAGATTCTACACAGTACATTGGTATACACTAAAGACAATACTTGTAAGATTCTGCACTGTACACCAGAACACACTAAGCACAATACTTGTAAGATTCTACACAGTACATTAGTACACACTGAAGCAGGAGTACTTGTAAGACTCTACACAGTACATTAATACACACTGAAGCAGGAGTACTTGTAAAATTCTACATAGTACATTAGTACACACTAAAGCAGGAGTACTTGTAAGACTCTACACAGTACTTTAGTACACACTGAAGCAGGAGTACTTGTAAGATTCTACACAGTACATTAGTACACACTGAAGCAGGAGTACTTGTAAGATTCTACACAGTACTTTAGTACACACTGAAGCAGGAATACTTGTAAGATTCTACACAGTACATTAGTACACACTGAAGCAGGAGTACTTGTAAGATTCTACACAGTACATTAGTACACACTGAAGCAGGAGTACTTGTAAGATTCTACACAGTACATTAGTACACACTGAAGCAGGAGTACTTGTAAGATTCTACACAGTACATTAGTACACACTGAAGCAGGAGTACTTGTAAGATTCTACACAGTACATTAGTACACACTGAAGCAGGAGTACTTGTAAGATTCTACACAGTACATTAGTACACACTGAAGCATGAGTACTTGTAAGATTCTACACAGTACATTAGTACACACTGAAGCAGGAGTACTTGTAAGATTCTACACAGTACATCAGTACACACTGAAGCAGAAGTACTTGTAAGATTCTACACAGTACATTAGTACACACTGAAGCAGGAGTACTTGTAAGATTCTACACAGTACATTAGTACACACTGAAGCAGGAGTACTTGTAAGATTCTACACAGTACATTAGTACACACTGAAGCAGGAGTACTTGTAAAATTCTACACAGTACTTTAGTACACACTGAAGCAGGAATACTTGTAAGATTCTACACAGTACATTAGTACACACTGAAGCAGGAGTACTTGTAAGATCTCTACACAGTACATTAGTACACACTGAAGCAGGAGTACTTGTAAGATTCTACACAGTACATTAGTACACACTGAAGCAGGAGTACTTGTAAGATTCTACACAGTACATTAGTACACACTGAAGCAGGAGTACTTGTAAGACTCTACACAGTACATTAGTACACACTGAAACAGGAGTACTTGTAAGATTCTACACAGTACATTAGTACACACTGAAGCAGGAGTACTTGTAAGATTCTACACAGTACATTAGTACACACTGAAGCAGGAGTACTTGTAAGATTCTACACAGTACATTAGTACACACTGAAGCAGGAGTACTTGTAAGATTCTACACAGTACATTAGTACACACTGAAGCAGGAGTACTTGTAAGATTCTACACAGTACATTAGTACACACTGAAGCAGGAGTACTTGTAAGATTCTACACAGTACATTAGTACACACTGAAGCAGGAGTACTTGTAAGATTCTACACAGTACATTAGTACATACCTGAAGCAGGAGTACTTGTAAGATTCTACACAGTACATTTTAGTACACACTGAAGCAGGAGTACTTGTAAGATCTCTACACAGTACATTAGTACACACTGAAACAGGAGTACTTGTAAGATTCTACACAGTACATTAGTACACACTGAAGCAGGAGTACTTGTAAGACTGTACACAGTACATTAGTACACACTGAAGCAGGAGTACTTGTAAGATTCTCTACACAGTACATTAGTACACACTGAAGCAGGAGTACTTGTAAGATTCTACACAGTACATTAGTACACACTAAAGCAGGAGTACTTGTAAGATTCTACACAGTACATTAGTACACACTGAAGCAGGAGTACTTGTAAGATTCTACACAGTACATTAGTACACACTGAAGCAGGAGTACTTGTAAGATCTCTACACAGTACATTAGTACACACTGAAGCAGGAGTACTTGTAAGACTGTACACAGTACATTAGTACACACTGAAGCAGGAGTACTTGTAAGATTCTACACAGTACATTAGTACACACTGAAGCAGGAGTACTTGTAAGATTCTACACAGTACATTAGTACACACTGAAGCAGGAGTTCTTGTAAGATTCTCTACACAGTACATTAGTACACACTGAAGCAGGAGTACTTGTAAGATTCTACACAGTACATTAGTACACACTGAAGCAGGAGTACTTGTAAGATTCTACACAGTACATTAGTACACACTGAAGCAGGAGTACTTGTAAGATTCTACACAGTACATTAGTACACACTGAAGCAGGAGTACTTGTAAGATTCTACACAGTACATTAGTACACACTGAAGCAGGAGTACTTGTAAGATTCTACACAGTACATTAGTACACACTGAAGCAGGAGTACTTGTAAGATTCTACACAGTACATTAGTACACACTGAAGCAGGAGTACTTGTAAGATTCTACACAGTACATTAGTACACACTGAAGCAGGAGTACTTGTAAGATTCTACACAGTACATTAGTACACACTGAAGCAGGAGTACTTGTAAGATTCTACACAGTACATTAGTACACACTGAAGCAGGAGTACTTGTAAGATTCTACACAGTACATTAGTACACACTGAAGCAGGAGTACTTGTAAGACTCTCACACAGTACATTAGTACACACTGAAGCAGGAGTACTTGTAAGATTCTACACAGTACATTAGTACACACTGAAGCAGGAGTACTTGTAAGATCTCTACACAGTACATTAGTACACACTGAAGCAGGAGTACTTGTAAGATTCTACACAGTACATTAATACACACTGAAGCAGGAGTACTTGTAAGACTCTACACAGTACATTAGTACACACTGAAGCAGGAGTACTTGTAAGATTCTACACAGTACATTAGTACACACTGAAGCAGGAGTACTTGTAAGATTCTACACAGTACATTAGTACACACTGAAGCAGGAGTACTTGTAAGATTCTACACAGTACATTAGTACTGTCTGAAGCAGGAGTACTTGTAAGATTCTACACAGTACATTAGTACACACTGAAGCAGGAGTACTTGTAAGATTCTACACAGTACATTAGTACACACTGAAGCAGGAGTACTTGTAAGATTCTACACAGTACATTAGTACACACTGAAGCAGGAGTACTTGTAAGATTCTACACAGTACATTAGTACACACTGAAGCAGGAGTACTTGTAAGACTCTACACAGTACATTAGTACACACTGAAGCAGGAGTACTTGTAAGATTCTACACAGTACATTAGTACACACTGAAGCAGGAGTACTTGTAAGATTCTACACAGTACATTAGTACACACTGAAGCAGGAGTACTTGTAAGATTCTACACAGTACATTAGTACACACTGAAGCAGGAGTACTTGTAAGATTCTACACAGTACATTAGTACACACTGAAGCAGGAGTACTTGTAAGACTCTACACAGTACATTAGTACACACTGAAGCAGGAGTTCTTGTAAGATTCTACACAGTACATTAGTACACACTAAAGCAGGAGTACTTGTAAGATCCTACACAGTACATTAGTACACACTGAAGCAGGAGTACTTGTAAGATTCTACACAGTACATTAATACACACTGAAGCAGGAGTACTTGTAAGATTCTACACAGTACATTAGTACACACTGAAGCAGGAGTACTTGTAGGATTCTACACAGTACATTAGTACACACTGAAGCAGGAGTACTTGTAAGATTCTACACAGTACATTAGTACGCACTGAAGCAGGAGTACTTGTAAGATTCTACACAGTACATTAGTACACACTGAAGCAGGAGTACTTGTAAGTCTCTTGGTTTGTATGCAAAACAATATTTCCTATTGCTCCTATCATCGAGGACTACATAATCAGACGTCTTACTGTGGATTATTTTCCAAAATAGCCTTTTGCAACAAATTATGGTAATAATTCCCTTTAACCATTTTGTGAAATCATATTACACTGTCTACATTATCTCTCTTAGCAGTACCTATTGTAATGGTTTCTGAGTAATACGCCCATATATAATTATGCATATTTAAATGTATGTCTTTTTATTATCTATTACATTTTAATGCCATTCACGAATAATCAGAATTTTCCTTTATTTTAAGAACATTTTATACGTGATATTATTGTTGGAGTATATTCGTGTTCTATATTGTATGAAGTAAGCCCCCTTTCAAGTTTGTATAACTGTATTCATCTATGAAATAATATCAGGAAATGCTACAAAAATAAAACATCTATGTTAACCAAAACGTCGAAAAGCATAATGTGAGAGTTCACATACTGGAAACATACAATGTGAAAACAAAAAACATGATGAAATAACATACGAATAAGAAACATGCTAAAAGCTTGGTGAAATAACATATATAAATCTTGCGAAAAACTTGACGAAATTACACATGTATACCAGCTTTCTTTGCTGCAAAAACTTGGTATAAGAACTCAACAACGGAAAACTTAAAGAGAGTGACAGAATTTTGACGAAAGAAATACACGCACAATCATTGTAATAAGAATTTGACGAAAAACACAAACACATATATAAAATTTATTAAGTGTGGCTAGATCTAAACAAAATATTACACACACACACACAGAGAAATCTGCTTGGTGTGATCAAATCTGAAGGTAGGACACGGAAGACGGAGAACAAGCCACTATAAACAGTGAAAAACTAAATCAGCTGTATAACGTGAGTGTACGAATTAATTATAATTACAATTAAAAAAGATAAAAATTTATATTCACTTTATTAAACACACATATCTGAGCCTACACGAATGTGAGGTACTATAACATCTTATTAAGTACAAAGAACATTTCGTTCTTGGTATTTCAAGAGTTCTAAGGTGATGTGTTGTTATATTCCCACTTCTTTAAATAATTAATTTTTAAATTGTTATAAAGGAATACGTCTGGTCATATATTAGTGAAAATTATGTTAGCGTAAATTAAGCTATGTTAGGCTAGGCTAGGCTACGTTAGGTTAGATTCGATAAGGCTAGGTGAGGTTAGGCTAGAATGTTCTACTCATCAAACTTAAGTATTATGATCCGGTATTTAAATAAAAATGTATAGAGACGTGTACTTGCGAAATCGTTACCTTCTATGAAATATTTTATTATCCATACAACGATTAAATGAGAAATAATTTCTATTTTATTTAGTTTTTATCAAAAGTTAAAAAAATGAGTTAATATCCCAGGATTCTCAACATCTTAATTTTCACTTTGTTTATGTGCTTAAATCTTTCTTCTATCTTAGTCTAAAGCGATTTTTTACATTGTTATTGGTTGATGAGAGCATCTTAATTAGTTTCACTTTCTGCTGACAGTGGACGCGTTTTTTTAATTGTATTCTAAAAACAATTATTTAAAAACCACATTTTGAGAGACGTGTTGAACATCATCAGTTACGTTGATGATTCGGAATTTCTAAACTTATTTTGAATTTTCTATTTTTTTATTAAACAATTAAGCCAGAGTTTCCTTCCAAAAAAAATACAGAACATTTCTGAACAAAAATTCGTACTATATCTCCCAAGTACTTGTGACTAACTGTGATAAAACAGTTTCATATGGCATGATTTAATTAATCATAGAAAAAGTTCATATTACCCAGGTGAAATAATATCCTGACAGAAAATATTGATATTACCCTGGTGAAGTAATATGATGACAGAAAATATTGATATTACCCTGGTGAGGTAATATTCTGACACAAAATCTTTAGCTGTTATTTTTCGTGTTTTTTTGTTAAACATCGCCCAAGTTCAATTACAAGGAAAATATTTGTTTTTATGAAACCTCTGTTTTCTTCTCTTTTAATA
Organism: Tachypleus tridentatus; assembly: GCF_004210375.1. NCBI lineage: Eukaryota > Metazoa > Arthropoda > Merostomata > Xiphosura > Limulidae > Tachypleus > Tachypleus tridentatus. Next base: position 12,527,461 of record NC_134825.1, on the reverse strand, counting down.
AAACATTTTTTTTTAGCAAATAGAGAACATTGAAATATTTTGGAAATGAAATAACTTATAAGTTTTACGGCCCGGTATGGACAGGTGTCTTAAGGTGTGCGACTCGTAATGTGAGGGTCGCGGGTTCGCATCCCCGTCGCACCAAACATGCTCGTCTTTTCAGCCGTGGGGACGTTATAATGTGACGGTCAATCCCACTATTCGTTGGTAAAAGAGTAGTCCAAGAGTTGGTGGTGGGTGGTGATGACTAGCTGCCTTCCCTCTAGTCTTACACTGCTAAATTAGGGACGGCTAGCGTAGATAGCCCCCGAGTAGCTTTGCGCGAAATTCAAAAAACTAAAACAAAACAAACGTATTAAAAGTCAGATTTATTATTAAGAACAGAATATAGCCTTAAAAACAGACTCTGTGTATATCTTTGACACACTGCACTGCAATGATCAGAAGTTTCGATTTTGGTTGTTTATTTATTTATAATTAAGCACAAAGCTACACAATGAGTTATCTGTGCTCTATCTAACACGGGTATCGAAACTCTGATTCTAGATTTGTAAGTCCGAAGACGTACCGCTTTGCCACTGCGAGCCAGAAATTTTTATGATCACGATGTCATGAACCATATAAACATGAAGTCGTTTTGGAGGCTTTCCAGCATTTTTAGTAAATCCGTTTTATAATAAGTCATTGTTGTTTGTATGCTTTGTACGTTGTTTGCTTTGTTTGTACGTTTTTCATCTTTTACTCGTGCAAAATTAAGTTTAGCTTTTAGTGCTTCTGTTTTTTCTTTCATTAATTCTTTTCATTTAACACTTTTAAACTTATTTTCAGTTATACTTTCATGTTAAACCGTTAATTTCTTACACAAAAATGAGGATCTTATAAAAAGTCCAGTGAACGTTCATTCAGTAATTATTACGACTTGTTACTAGGAAACATGAATACCAATATTCATAACCGAATTTATGGATTTGCAATGGGATCAAGTTGATAGCCATCATTTGTCAGTTCGTTCTTTTACCATTATCACAAAGCAATGTCTTGAGAACTATTTGTTCTATCAAAGTTACAATAATGTCATTTGTCACCTTTAGTAATCCTTGCCGTACGAGTTGGTTTGTTTTTTTACAAGAATTACAATAAATATTCCAACAATAAAAAAATTATTGAAGAACAATAAGAAAACCATCAACATTGTGAAGTAATAAAAACAATAGTTTTCATATGAAATGGGTCTATTATTATTACAATACGGACTTGTACATCACGAAAAGACTTTGTCAGTTCTGAAGTCAGTGTCTTCACACAGGGGAATGGCCTAGCGCGTTAAGAGATGCGCTTCGTAATCTGAGGGTCGCGGGTTCGCATCCCGGTCGCGCCAAAATTGCTCGCCCTCCCAGCCATGGGGGCGTTAAAATGTGACGGTCAATCCCACTATTCGTTGGTAAAAGAGTAGCCCAAGAGTTGGCGGTGGGTGGTGATGACTAGCTGCCTTCCCTCTAGTCTTACACTGCTAAATTAGGGACGGCTAGCACAGATAGCCCTCGAGTAGCTTTGTGCGAAATTCCAAAAAAAAACCAAACCAGTCTTCACATTTACTATATGTAATTCAAAATCTCGTAAATACTCACGATTAGTCGGTAAAAGTCAAATTTATTTACATTAAAATGATTTATTTATATTTTATTTTCCGGAACCACGACTTGATTAACAGAGGTCGTCACCATCTTTTATCAACGAAGCTGTTCCTTTTACTTTTACTTTCGAAGTGTTTTGTATTATTTACTAACTATAAAAATTAAACTAATAACCTTATATTTTGATTACTTTATGTCTTTAACATCTGAGACTTTTCTGCGTGAAGGTGTTATATTCAGTTGAGTGTTATTTCCTTTCTTTGAGTCTGACACTTTAGCGCACAAGCTCGTTAATGCGCTTGTGCGATTGCACAGTTTCTATTCGTAACGGTGTACGCCATTATTATTTTGTTCGTGGTCCGACAAATCAGGGTTAGCATGTGTGATAACCCTACCTCTATTTCAGAGTAAATAGACATTATTTCAACTTTGAAAGGTATGGAACAATCTTTCAAATACCTTATGCACTTTGTGACTCCCCAGTTATTTGGGGCCCGACCTCAATTCTAGCTATTTCCAAAATTCGTGTCATCGACCCAACAAGCGGTGTTGCCTTCTTTGTTTTACCATCATCATGTTATCCACTGATCCTATCTAGTATTTTAATATTAAGTGATAGATTCCAGAATTGTCTAAAGTAGATTTTACTTAAATATTATATCAAATGAGATTGAAATGTTGTAAAATAAAAATATTTTCACAAATAAGTTGTGTTGTTCTGAATTTCGCGCAAAGCTACTCGAGGTAGCCGTCCCTAATTTAGCAGTGTAAGACTACAGGGAAGGCAGCTAGTCATCACCACCCACCGCCAACTCTTCGACTCCTCTTTTACCAACGAATAGTGGGATTGACCATCACAATACAACGCCTCCACGACTGAAAGGGCGAGCATGTTTGGTGCGATCGGGATTCGAACCCGCGACCCTCGGATTACAAGTCGAATGCCTTTACCCGCTTGGCCAAGTCAGGCCCGTTCACAAATAACATAATAGACAATATCGTTCCAAGTAGTTTAGAGAAAGTTAATGGATTAAACAAAATTTAACATTCGAAAACAATATATATAACATTATCGTATACGGATAATCTTACATGTATATAACGGATCACATTACATGTAAAAAGCGTATGGCATTTCATAGAACTATCCACAAATTGATTCAAAAGTAGTTTTTAAATTTGAGAATACATGACAAATTGTTTTCAAGCATAAAAACAGAACCTCTTAAGCAGTGTAATATAATATAAATGCTTTCTCTGTAATTCTAGGTGTATCAGTTCGACCACTTGGTAGCTGGTAAAACGCATTAGGGAACGTACATATTTAGTGACAAATAATAAATTAAGTATACGTGATTACGTGCTCAGAGCAAATGACGTTGTCATACCTAAAATTGTTTAAAATTCTCTCTGGAAGTCCAGACAAGAAAAGTTTACGTGTAAAATAAAGATTATTCATCAAGAAATTAAAACCAGAATCGAGCGAGATGAGTTTAACAATGAAACTGTTAATATTCATATAGGACATGTTGGAGTAGATGAGAATATTCTAACACCCAAAATTACAACAACACTACAATCTGTTCTGTGTCTCTGGAAACGTTTGATTCAAATTTTTAACGTTGGAAGTTTCTTTTCCGGCTTCGTTTACAATATTTTATTCAGTATTGTCTTAACATATAACTAGGTCACACTTCTTTTACAGCCGCGTTCTGTTAATACTGAGATAAAAAATCATAGAACTTTCTACATGTTAACCTTCTGTATGGCAATTCAGTCTAATAGAATGAGTCTTCCTCATTCATAACTCTCTGACGTAGTTTTGACTACAACAGCCTTTAGTTTTCATAACTCTCTGACGTAGTTTTGATTACAACACCCTTTAGTCTTCATAACTCTCTGACGTAGTTTTGACTATAACAGCCTTTAGTCTTCATAACTCTCTGACGTAGTTTTCACTACAACAGCCTTTAGTCTTCATAACTCTCTGACGTAGGTTTCATTCCAACAACTATTAGTCTTCCCAACTCTCTGACGTAGTTTTGACTACATCAGTCTTTAGTCTTCTTAACTCTCTGACGTAGTTTTGACTACAACACCCTTTAGTCTTCATAACACTCTGACGTAATTTTGATTACAATAGCCTTTAGTCTTCATAACTCTCTGACATAGTTTTGATTACAACACCCTTTAGTCTTCATAACTCTCTGACGTAGTTTTCATTAAAACAGCCATTAATCTTCATAACTCTCTGACGTAGTCTTGATTGCAACACCCTTTGGTCTTCATACCTCTCTGAGGTAGTTTTGACTACAACAGCCTTTAGTCTTCCCAACTCTCTGACGTAGTTTTGACTACATTATTCTTTAGTCTTCATAACTCTCTGACGTAGTTTTAACTACATTAGTCTTTAGTCTTTTCAACTCTTTGACGTAGTTTTTACTACAACAGCCTTTAGTCTTCATAACTCTCTGACGTAGTTTTTACTACAACAGCCTTTAGTCTTCATAACTCTCTGACGTAGTTTTGACTACATTAGTCTTTAGTCTTCATAAATCTCTGACGTAGTTTTGACTACAACAGCCTTTAATCTTCCTAACTCTCTGACGTAGTTTTGCTTACAACCACCTTTAGTCTTCATAACTCTCTGACTTAGTTTTCATTACAACAGCTTTTAATGTTCCGAACTATCTGACGTAGTTTTTACTACAACAGCCTTTAGTCTTCATAACTCTCTGACGTAGTTTTGACTACAATAGCCTTTAATCTTCATAACTCTCTGACGTAGTTTCGACTACAACAGCCTTCAGTCTTCCCAACTCTCTGACGTAGTTTTGACTACAATAGCCTTTAATCTTCATAACTCTCTGACGTAGTTTCGACTACAACAGCCTTCAGTCTTCCCAACTCTCTGACGTAGTTTCGACTACAACAGCCTTCAGTCTTCCCAACTCTCTGACGTAATTTTGACTACATTAGTATTTAGTCTTCATAACTCTCTGACGGAGTTTTGATTACAACAGCCTTTAATCTTCCTAACTCTATGACGTTGTTTTGATTACAACAGCATTTAATCTTCCCAACTCTCTGACGTAGTTTTGACTACAACAGCCTTTAGTCTTCATAACTCTCTGACGTAGTTTTGACTACAATAGACTTTAATCTTCATAACTCTCTGACGTAGTTTCGACTACAACAGCCTTCAGTCTTCCCAACTCTCTGACGTAATTTTGACTACATTAGTATTTAGTCTTCATAACTCTCTGACGTAGTTTCGACTACAACAGACTTTAGTCTTCATAACTCTCTGACGTAGTTTAGACTACAACAGCCTTCAGTCTTCCCAACTCTCTGACGTAATTTTGACTACATTAGTATTTAGTCTTCATAACTCTCTGACGGAGTTTTGATTACAACAGCCTTTAATCTTCCCAACTCTCTGACGTAGTTTTGACTACAACAGCCTTTAGTCTTCATTACTCTCTGACGTAGCTTTGACTACATTATTCTTTAGTCTTCATAACTCTCTGACGTAGTTTTGACTACAACAGCCTTTAATCTTCCTAACTCTCTGACGTAGTTTTGATTACAACAACCTTTAGTCTTCATACCTCTCTGACGTAGTTTTGATTACAACAGCCTTTAATCTTCCTAACTCTCTGACTTAGTTTTGACTACAACAGTCTTTAGTTTTCATAACTCTCTGACGTAGTTTTGATTACAACACTTTTTAGTCTTAATAACTCTCTGACGTAGTTTTGACTACAACAGCCTTAATCTTCATAACTCTCTGACGTAGTTTTGACTACAACAGCCTTTAGTCTTCATAACTCTGACGTAGTTTTGACTACAACAGCCTTTAGTCTTTATAACTCTCTGACGTAGTTTTGACCACAACAGCCTTTAGTCTTCATAACTCTCTAACATGTGTGTTGATTAGTTACAGTGTAATACTCGCATAAAGAGAAAGACATAGAACAGGTCTGGATGAATGATGCACTGTGACACTCATCTATTAAATATATCGTGATATAGGCTAAGGTACGTATACGAAAATTTCCAAAACGTGTGTCATATCGAATCCACACCTTCTTTTGTGTAAAAGCGAGTAGTGTCAGAAGTGTAGAAAGTGTGAAAATTGTAGAGTGATGCTTGAAAATAAAAGTGTAATCTTACACACGGTGCCATAATATGAAAGTTAATATTAAGTCGAACTATGAATGTGTGAATATATTGTTGTTTGTTTTCTATACAATGGATCGAAAACTTTGTACTGATATAGTTCTAAAATCTCACGTGATTTGTGTGAAATGCTTGACCTTAACTACAGCTCAAGAACTTAACAAACTCAGTAAATAAAAACAATGTTACATTAGGCATACTGTAATATAAGTGCGGAATATATTAAAAGTTTTGGTTTAATTAATAAGTGTTTCTCTAACAGCTGACCAACCTCAAATAAAGAGGTCATTGTTATGCGATAGGCCTCTCACTGTACAATCGTGTTTGTCTTGCGTGACATGCTAAACTGTTTCACTCCAGATAATTAAACAATGTATTTCTCCAGCATAACAACAATATTATCACACATAATACAGATACACAAATGGATTTTTAGTGGCTAGTAGCATAGCGCTTAGTAACCAAAACAACAAAATAAAACGTTTTATGTATGTACTTCCATGGAGCTAGGAATGATTAGATCAGTTATGCTCTGCTGTTTTGAAGGCGTGTTCAGTTTTAACTATTGTCTCACTACTTGCGATTCACTTTAGCAAATTAGTTTTTCTCTTGATTTCCTGAAAAGAATAGTTTGTTTGTTTTGAATTTCGCGCAAAGCTACTCAAGAGCTATCTGCGCTAGCCGTCCCTAATTTAGCAGTGTAAGACTAGAGGGAAGGCAGCTAGTCATCAACACCCACCGCCAACTCTTGGGCTACTCTTTTACCAACGAATAGTGGGATTGACCGTCACATTATTACGCCCCCATGGCTGAGAGGGCGGGCATGTTTGGTGCGACCGGACCTGAAAAGAAGAAAATTGGATATTAGGTTAATACACTGATGACTGAGTAAACAATGCGACACTAGAGTCGTTTTTGATATAAAATACAAATACAAACAATTTGTATTTGTAGAAAGAACTAGGTTAAAACTGCTAATTAAGAAGCAGAAATCGGGATTTTGAGAACTCTACATTAACTTCACTTCTAAAAATCCATACCTCTTCCATCAGAAACAACTATTATATCTGAAACGTTTTCACCCGAAGAAACTGATTACTCATATTATGAATTTATAACAGGAATAAGAAAATGTAATATTTAAAACAAAAACTAACGTTGATAAGTATCTATTACTCAGTGTTAGAAACGTGATTAATAATATTTAATAGCGATTGCACTTTGGTACCAAAGATTTGTTTGTTTGTTTGTTTTGAATTTTGCGCATAGCTACTCGAGGGCTATCTGCGTTAGCCGTTCCTAATTTAGCAGTGTAACTAGAGGGAAGGAAGCTAGTCATCACCACCCACCGTCAACTCTGGGGCTTCTCCTTTACCAACGAATAGTGGGATTGACCGTCACATAATAACGCCCCCACGGCTGAAAGGGTGAGCATGTTTGGTGCGACGGTACCATAGAAGAAGCCAAAACTGCAGATTTGTGAAAAATGTTTTAAAGGGGTAGAATTCATTATGGAAAGTATCGCAACACAGCCATCATACGTAGCAAGGTTTCAATAACAGACTTTACAAATGACAGGTTGTAGCTATGATGTGTGTAGAAAACAGCATGAATGCACAAAGCGTTACAGATGTAACTACAGGCAGTACGTATGAGAGACACATGATTTCAGTCGACTAAAAGAAAAATCGCATTATTTATAACCACCGAAAGTCGACTGTTCTTGGTTGAAACCCACAAAATTCCAAACCAGATGGTGAAACGATGAAACCATTTTTATTATATATTAAATTAAATTATATGTTATTAATTTTGCACAAACACATGGCCTGGTGGTTAGGGGATTCTGCGGGTTGTGAGTTTAGTTTCTATCGTCGAAAACACTTGCCATTTCAGTGTGAGGGCTTCATAATGTGACGCTCAATGCCACTTTTCATTAGTGTTTACTGACTACCTACCATTTAGTCCACCACTTCTAAATTAGAAACGGTTAGAACAAATTTCTGAAGATTCTTTGTTCGAAACAAACAAAAACGATTAAGCAGCCAACTCGCCAGCTTTGAATACCGTCATTCTAGTTTTATTGATATAATCTTTAACAGTTCAGGGTATTTATGACGTTTCTACACAATTTTGACCTCAGAATATAATAACATTCTAAAAGGTGTTAACTGGAATAATATTTCTAATAATAGTATTGTTTATAAAATTATTTTTAATTATAATATAAACGATTACTAATTAATTAATTGAAGACACTATTATTAAAGAAACTTCTCACTAAAGTCTTCCTTGCGTCGTTTCAAACGTAGCGTTTGGTCTCTCGCTTAAGGAAATCGTATTATAACGTAATCCAATCTGAAATTACGATAGTGATAAACACGTAAGATTAATTACGAACTTTATCGCTTCTTTTGTGCATACGTATTTTTCTGAAGTTATTCTAAATCATGTGTTGACAAATAGATTGATTCACTATTTTCTTATATGTGATCCACTGATGTATGTTAGGAATGTAGACTTAAAACTTAAAACGACATAAACCGTGAAATAAAACAAATGTTTGATATTTTTAACGAAACATTTAGACTATCACAGAGCTCCTAAATTCAAAATGACTTATTCTTCAAGTACGTTTAATTATAGAAATGCAAACTGATACATAAATAGTTATTGATGATTTTAAAAGAAATTCAAAATTAATAATAATCGGAATTATAATAGTTACATAAATCGTAACTGGTACTACAGTAAAAGGTTACGAATACTTAACACAAGTCCAATAAGGACCAGGAAATTGAACTCCAGATCCCTGACCCATGCTATCCTTTACTATCTACGTCCAGCTGTAAACACTGCTGTACCCTTCTCAGTGCATAATTACTTCATAAGTAATACAGTGGAGATTGTAGTAGTGATTTACAAGACTGTCTCGTAAGTTGTGTAATGTTATAACATCCAAGTCACCTCTCTCAAGTCTTACATTCCATATGAAAAACACAAACCCCACATCTGAAACTAACTTGTTTACCTGAAGTTTCTCTTTTTCTTATGTGTTAATGCAAATTGATAATTTAATTATGAACCTTATATATATATACTGTAAAACCAATAATTTAAAGGGTGAGTAATTATAAATATTTTTAAAGTTAAAAAGATTGACATGACAAATTGATGTATGAAACATATATGTATATTTACATCTACATACTGCCTTCAAAACACTTCACTTGTCTTAATTTTCATATCTTTAACTTCTGTACCTATTTTGAATAGTTATAAAATCGTTTATACCGCCTCTTCTTTGGTAGACTATCCACCTATCTTATAATTTAAGTAGTTATTTTACATTACACATAAACTGTGAGAAAATCCTTATATTTTTCCTATATTATTCTTCACTGTGCATTTTTACATCACAGTATCTTGTTCACCCTTTAGTACGTTGAATAAGTCATCAGTTAGAATATAACTTTCGTCAGCAAATGGAGATCGATTTAATCATTAATATCCATCAGACATTACGTTTCTGATACACGTGGTCACCGTTGGTGAACAGCTCTATCTGTATTCCGTTAACTGCTTTGTATTCACCTTATTTCACTTGTTTCCAAAATAGAAAACTAACATCGTGACGCCGTCTAGCGATTGTTTCTGACGAAGAAATGTATTTTATAAAATGGTGTTATTCGGTGAATAAAAGGTTATAGAATTTTCGCGTTTCCAATTCACAGAAAATAAGTTTATATCCTTTTGGTTTCTTTATAAGTATTTTCTACGTCCTACCACCTAACCTGAGTTTGTAACTACTTCTAAACAAGAAGCTGAGCGAAGCTAGTGCCTTTAAGAATCAGTGAATTCTTAGGTTATAAAAAGGTTGTTTACATTGCAAAGGTTTAAATACTTTATTCGTCTACACACGTCATACACTGAGAAATCTTTTGTGGAACTTGCAATACCTGCTAATAAAATTTTGTGTTACTCTCGGGAGATTAATTACGTTGTATATTACGTCTCGTATCTACTTTTCTCATTTTGTGAATCTATCTTACGTAGAAACCACTTGTTACTTACGTACTTGTAGCTTAAAAATTACACTTTACCCAAGTAAAAGTAATAACAAACAAAGGAACTACAACGTGGTAGATACTAAAAATATAAAGTTCATAAAATTACTCAAGGAAAACAAAGCGGTCAACATGTTGGAGAAAAAGACCTTTTATTTAAGTCCCGACGAAGGTCATATGAATGAAAAGTTAGCCACTTAATTTTTGTTTTGTTACAGCAGTTGTAATCATATTTCTGTATTTTATACGAAGTTATAGATGTTATGTCGGTAAGCCTTCCAAACGTATTTGTGTGTAATTTAAAGTGAAATTTATTTATGTTACAACTGAAGCGATTCTAGTCTCCACATTGTGTAGAGAAGTGATTCAAGAGATTATTAAGTTATATACAATATTAAATTTTTCGGCCGGGTGATACGTTCGTAAACTGCTAGAAAGTCATTTAATTAGAAGTTATTAGTTTGCAAATAAACGTGCTTTAAGTAAAATTTATTATCAGTTACACAATAACAGGTCCATTGTATATAACGCTACTAAGTATCTAATGGTTGTGGTGTAGAATGGAGAGAAATATTAGTGAAACTTTATTTGTTATCACGTCTTAAAAGTTATACTTTAAAAAACACACACACACACACAAATGCGTTTTTTCCGGAGAAATAGCTTACAAATTAACGTCTAAAATATGCTTGCTTCTTAATATATTGTCTTAAAACATATATTGACGTAAACCATTAACTGTTTGGTGACATTTCATAAACAGTCTGTTAAATCCTGTTCTTTCCTTATTAGTTGGTTTATGTGAAAACACAAAATGCCTCGACACCTACAGCCTAAGTCTATTGCTAAAAAGTAATAAGCACTTAAAAAGGCGAACTTTTGTTGTTGATCACTTAAAAATTATTAGTATTTAATACAGTATTATTTGGATGTGGTTAAAAGTCCCCCAGTGGAAAAGCGGTAAGTCTTCGGATTTACAACGCTAAAATCAGGGGCTTGATTCCTGTAGATAGACACCGCATATAGCTTAATGTAGATTTTCTATCAGAAAACAAGTGTACATTCTATTTAAATAATCAAACCAATGAATTTCTGTATAACATAGCGTAATAAAAAATTATTTCATATTGCATTTAGTTGCGGCATAGCAGCTCATATAATAGTTCTGGATATTTTTTTCAAATACAAACATTTTAGCTCATACCTCCGCCATATCTTGACCTATTTGAGTATAATTATAGTTTTGACCTCAGAAGGTCAAACCCTTTCGATTGTTGTATTTGACCACGCCCAAGATATCATAGGTAATTTACTCTAATCCTGCCTAAAAAAAATTTCAAGTGTCGCGGCTATTGGAGATTTCCTCAGTGTGTAACGTTTCATTTTAATATCCTTAATGTGAATCTCAGTTTTAATCTTAGTTCACATGGTAGTTATCTGCCAGCTTTTAAAAAAAAGCAAGTTTGTTAAAAATAAATAACCAAACGAAACGATTGTATATTTATCATATAATTACCGATATAACAAAACATGCTCATTTCGGAAAAATAACACATTTATTTATAGATCGGCATAAGTTTTATTTACAAGAGAATAGCTTTTATTTTACAGCTAAACAGCAAGTTTATTTACAGGTGACAATAGTGTTTATTTACTAAAAATATCTATATTTTTATTTATAGGTAATTAACCTGTTTATTTACAGATGAATGAGATAATTGATTACTGGTAATTAATTATTATGTTTATTTATAGGCGAACAAAATGTTTATTTTCTAGCAAACAGTATTTCTAGTGACAAGCATGCTCATATGCAAACATGTTTAACTATAGACGAGCAGTATACATACTTAAAGCTGCATAGTTACATATTTATTTACATGAGCACTGCATTTTATCTACAGATGAACAGTCTGATGTTTAAAAGCCCGGCATAGCCAGGTGGGTTAAAGCGTTCGACTCGTAATTCGAGGATCGCGGGTTCGAACCACGTCGCACCAAACATGCTCGTCGTGGGGCGTTATGATGTTACGTTATTTATAGTTAATTAAAATGTTTATTTGCAGGTAGCAGCAGGTTTATTTACAGTTAATTAAAATTTTATTTACAGGTACGCAACAGGTTTATTTACAGTTAATTAAAATGTATATTTACAGGTAAGCAGCAGATTTATTTATAGCTAACTAAAATGTTTATTTACAGGTAAGCAGCAGGTTTATTTACAGTTAATTAAAATATTTATTTGCAGGTAGCAGCAGGTTTATTTACAGTTAATTAAAATTTTTATTTACAGGTACGCAACAGGTTTATTTACAGTTAATTAAAATGTATATTTACAGGTAAGCAGCAAGTTTATTTACAGTTAATGAAAATGTTAACTTACAGGTAAGCAGAAGATTTATTTACAGTTAATTAAACTGTTTATTTACAGTTAAGCAGCAGGTTTATTATTAGTTTATTAAAATGTTTATTTACAGGTAAGCAGCAGGTTTATTTATAGTTAATCTGCATGCCTATTTACTGCTGTTGGATAAACAAGACTGTTTAATGTAAGAGTTATTACTTATTTCTTTCACCGATTTAATACGTAATGATTATGTAGTTTTTATAGCACGAGTGTTAAAAGTTAATTATATTAAAAGCGACAATTATGACACGTTTCGTTTGAAGTTTTATATACAACTGTAGTAACCAAGGAGCAATGCAAATTAATCTATTGCAGATTGTATAATAAAAAACAGACAAGAGAAAAAAACATTGAATATTAAAGTAATTAAATCAGGCTATTTGGACTTTTTACAATAAAGTGGAATAATTAGGAACTTTAGATACAACTCGTGATCCGTGATGACGAGAAAGCTTTTTTTCTTTGTGAACCTGACGATGACCGAAGAATTTCGAAACTTTGTTCACTCCTCTACATAGTGTTTTCTCTACCCACACCAGTCGTTTTTAAATATATAATTTTCTCTATAAGTGGATTTTCTCGTCATCACTGATTATTATTTCATCACGGCGATTGTACGAGAAGTGTAAGTCTTTGTGTTTTCTTCATGTATTTGTAGTTATCTATGTAAACATTAAGTCTGAACTAACATACCTTACACCACTGTTAACAGTATACGCTCATACTTTCGTAAAAAAACTAAGAAACTTAAACTAAAGAATTATCAACAGAAGAAATGACATATATTTCATTCAACAATGCAGAAAGGAACAACTAACCCTAACTTTGTAAAGGTAAAACTATCAAAACATTTTAATCAATGCATAAACATTATCCAAAATTTACAGAAAAAAACTACTTAAAGCTATGTTGAACACGAAATACAAAGAACTACATGACTTACAAAAACAAAAAATGAACCTAGACCATCAACTGGCATGCTGTATTAAACCAGATATTTACGGACTTATACAACGAAGCATAAACCAAATCAATATTAGGAATGACAGAGACAAAAAGATCTGCCACAACAAAAAACTAGAAAAACTAAGATGTAAACAACAGAAAAGACAACACAACAAACCACAATTAACTCATAATTAACAGATCCGACCGACAATTAAACACAGACGTGATACATCTACTTAACAAAGGACTCAACTTTGCAATAGCACCTAGGTACATTCCAACCATAGAAATCAAAACATGTTTAGAAGATCTAGCCAGGAGACTTGTGATACTTTCTACAGAAAACAAAAACAAGAAAACAACCAAAAACAACCAACAGAAAGAAGACAACTCAGATAATTTTATTGATATCCAACAGCCAAACTTCCCAGAAAAAATTAAAAATTTATATTTTCCAGAAACACCTAAAAACAACATCTTAAACATTTTTTTCAAATAATTTTCTTGAAAAGCCATCAATATAATTTCACAAAACAGAAAGCTAAGAAACAACCTTACAAAAAGAGCCATTAATTCCTTAAAAAACCTAAAACAAGACAAAAATATGAAAAATTCTAAAAGCAAATAAAAGAAATGATATATTCATAATGAACATGAATAAATACATCCAAAAATGACAACCATTCTATCAGACACAAACAAATTTAAACCAATACATACAAATCCAACAAAGACACACGAAATGCAACTAAACAAAATACTACTAAAAATGAAAAAAGCCAACACAATTTCACAAACACTTTATTCCTACCTACACAAAACCGACTCACGCACACTACAAATAAACGGCATCACCAAACCTCATAAACCAGATTGTCCATTACAACCAATAATGTCCACATATGAATCGTTCAATTACAATCTTGTTAAATACGTAGCATGGAAATTCTCCAAATATGTAACATCAGCCAGCTCATTCATCAAAAACTCTTTTAATTTCAAGTCTAATCTAAATCAACTTAATCATAAAGCCTTAATGGCCAGTTTTGATGTTATATCCCTCTTTACAGAAGTTCCAACCACTGAAGCCTGTAAGATAGCCTTAGAACTCTATATTTGAGACCCTAACCCATAAATAAATACCCCCAGCAATCAATTAGCAACCCTCATAGAATTCACCACGATGAAGACAAACTTCATGTTCAACAACCACAACCATATACAAACAAATAACCTAAGCATGGGCAACCCAGTATCACTAGATCTAACCAATATTTTTATGACACAAGTTGAAACACAAGCAATTAACACAACATTACATCCACCACTATACTGGTACAGATATGTGGACGACACGATTGCGGTACTCACATCTACATAACACACACTTAATTTGTTTAATCACATTAACTCTATACATCCCAACATTAACTTCACGTGTTAACAGGAAGAAAGCAATCAATTTCATTTCTCAATCTCAAAATTATAAGAACCGATACACAATTTAAAACAGCAATAAACCGAAAAATCACCCACACTGGACTATACATTGGGACTCAGCACATGAAACAAAACAAAAACTCAACATACAAAGAAATCAAATAAACACAGGCATAAAACTATGCTCACCAGATAAAATTCAACAAGTTTCCCCCACAAATCGTATAAAACATTATACGCACACACCTAGTCAGAAAGCAGAATCAACCAACAAAAGTAAATATATCTCACGAATCAAAAAAAATCACAAAACCATATACTGCTGCATACCATACATTCCCGACATCAGCAGAAAAATAACCAACATTTGGCAAAAACTAGTAACAAAATATGACATTTCAGTTAATACCAAATTTATTCAAAAACAGGCACAAAACTGAGGTCTATACTATGTAAAAACTACACTGACAAACACCACATCAACATTAGTTATAAAATACAATGTGATAACTGCCACAACTTCTATATTGGAGAAACAAGTAGAAAAATGGAAACCAGATTCAAAGAACATAAAAAGTCACCTTCACACGTTTTCGAACACTGCAAGTCAAATAAACACAACATAACCATAGAAAACACTCAAATACTAAATAAAGAAACAAACGTAAACAAACGCAAAATTAAAGAAGCCTTACTTATACAACAACTCAAGCCCAAAATATACCAATACAAAGGAACACCTTTATACCTATATTAATAAGTAACTTCAACATCTAAGCACGCCCTCTACATTCCCACACTCAATTACACAATCGCCTTCAAACATGTGGTCAGTTACCGGTCAGTAACCCTTTCTTTCTTTGTGAGCCTTACGATGACCGAAGAACGTCGAAACGTCCTCTACTAGTGCTTTTCTCTACCCAAACCAGCCGCTTTTAAACATATAATTTAGATACAACAGTTTTTAATATATATTATTTTAAAACAAGTATATTGTGTGCTGTCCGTTTATTGTTGAAATTTATCGCAAACAAGTCACAGACACCTACTGCAAAATAAGCACAGTCAACATCTATATACAATCCTGACAACTAGTAATCAACAGATTTACTTACAGGAGAACTGCATTCGTATTTACAGGCAATAAACCAGTTTACTTACATATTATTAGCACAATTCTCGTCTTACCTAAAGCTGCTCCCGCTAGAAGTCGACCTCCGAGAATCATTTCCTTGTCAACAGATGTACCCATGAGGACGGCACCTACTGTAAACACAAAACTGGACATTATTATTACTGGTTTACGACCGAATAGGTCTGCTAATACACCAGCGACAAGAGAAAATGCCCAGGCTGTTCCTATAGGGATACTGATAACGAATTCTTCCCATATATAACTGAGCTCAAAATACTCTCGTAGAAATGGCATTGCTCCTAAAATAATTCCAGTATCATACCCAAATGTAAATCCACCAACTGCTGACATTAAAGTTATTGTGTACAAAAGCCGTGGCGGTTTAGACATGGCCCGGTCCAGCACAAGTCTCTGACCTTCTACGTCGTTTAAAAACTCTGAAGACATCTTCAGCTTCGTTAATTGTGTTTATTAAAGTCGAATATATCTCTAAGCTGTTTTTTTTTAGAGGAGTAACTCACTTATTATGATTAAGTAAAATAATTTTGTAGTTTTTTTTACAGTTATATGCTAATATTAGTAACGTTAGCAACTCTAACCTTCCACGTTAAAATCAGAACGTGAGAATTCGATTCTTTCAACAAGCGCGTCTGCTTTCCTTCTGACAGTTATCAACAGTAATGGAACACAGCGTCCTCTGTGCCCATTTCATGAATTATGTCAATAAAACTATACATACATAAGAAAAAAGAGTAGGATATATCTACGTCAAATATTTTTTAATGTCGAATGTATTATTTCCAGTTTTAACGAATAGCATATAATATATTTTATTTCGTTTTTCACTCTAAAGAAACAAAGGTATTCAAGTCACAATTCACACTCTTAAGAAGACGAAACGTAAAACTGTAATGTTTTGGGGTTGATTTCTCCACATGACGTTTGAATTGAAATTAACAGTGTTTAAACAGAAAACAAAGTTAAGTTTTAATGTCATGCGATTTACCAAACCCTTCTGAGTCTTAAACATTTATTTAAAATATGAATATTAATCAATATTAAATAACTGTAAGAGCTTGAATAGTAGAACCAGTCATATTTAACGTTATTGTTTGTTTAGAAATCAGCACAAAGCTACACATAGGACTATCTGTGCTCTGCTCGCCACGGGTATCGAAACCCGGTTTCTAGCGAGGTGAGTCCACAGACATACCGCTCTACCACTTGGGGGACTACACTTATTATTAAGTGTTGAGATTTCTGAGTTTATTAATCATAATGACGCTAATAAAAAATACAATAATCGATTTTCGATCACTTTCCAGTGCAATTAATTCAATTGAATTATTCAACTTGCAATGATTTGCTAATTTTGTTTGTGCATCTGTTTGTTTATTTAGATACACATTCATTCAAATGTAGAAATATTTTTATAAATAATGTTATCTAATAATCACATTTTTAGAATTCGAATCTCTTGTTTTCAAACGATTCGTGTAAGGAAAATTCATCTAATTTGTTTAAACAATGAAGTCTCGAAATTATTTCTCAGTTGTTGATAAGCCAAAATTACAAATATCTCATATTAATAGTTCATAAAAATTAAAATATTCTAATAATCCAAATTAGTAAACCAGTTTTAAAAAATTATATGGATAATAGTTTCGATGCATCTCATAACATGCTTTGAAATTCTTGGTATTTGGAATGACAAACGACTGATGTCTTCTGGTAGTATTTTTTTATTTAATATTAAATCCCCTCCACTGGTACAGCGGTAAGTTTATATATTTATAACATTAAAATTAAGGGTTCGATTCCCCTCGGTAAACTCAGTAGATAGCCTAATGTAGCTTTACTATAAATTTTTTTTTTTAATTTCGCGCAAAGTTACTAGAGGGTTATCTACGCTAGCCGTTCCTATTTTAGCAGTGTAAGGCTAGAGGGAAGGCAGCTAGTAATCACCACCCACCGCCAACTCTTGGGCTACTTCTTCTACCAACGAATAGTGGGATTGACCGTCACATTATAACGCCCCCACGGGTGGGAGGGCGAGCATGTTTGGTGCGACCACGATTCGAACCCGCGGCCCTTGAATTACGAATCGAACGACTTAACACGCTTGGTCATGCCGGGTCTGGCTTTGCTATAAGAAAAACACTTTAACATGAAATTTATGGTTAAGGGAATTGGTTAAGTAGATACACATTCCAATTATAGAAAATTAAATAACTGTTTTTCGATTCCAAACAAAATGTGAAAATTATTTATCATAATTGTTATAAAACATTAAAGTTCACTTCGTGTATAAAATATCAGGATATTCGCAACTTTATTTTAGTTTCCACTTTGTTTTACTCTTACGATCCCAGTTTCAGTTCCTAACCCGCATGTCCAATAACCAGCAATTTCTTATTATTTTCACATACGTTGTTTTGCTTTTCATTTCAACTCTCTCATGAAAATGTATTTCGTGTACTCAGCGGAACTTCCAGTAACAACTACTTATAAGAAAGCCTTAAACAAAAGTTGTTTTAATAATTCCTCAGTAAAAATATTTTTTCAGTAATGCGTCAGTCATAACTCTTTTCAGTAATAACGTTTCATTCAAAGCATAGTCCAGTGACACCGTCCCCCTGTGGCATAATGGTATGTCTACGGACTCACACCGCTGGAAACCGAGATTCGATGCCAGTGGTGGACAGAGCAGAGCACAGATATTCCTTTGTGCTTAATTCCAAACAAACAATCAAACCAATAACTCCTTAGACAAAACGTGTCTCAATAAACCCAAACTGTTTAACCAGTTCGCATTTGTTACCATAGCAACACGATATCAGCTTAAAACTTGTTCTAAAAACGCCTTATCTGAAATGTGCTTCAGTACAATTGTCATTCTGTATCTCATGTTTCTTTCATGACACTTTTGTTTTAGTAACGATTTTATCAACATTTGTAAATCCTGAATTGATTTGTTGATGAAAACATACGAACACAAATTTCGTTTCTTGTTCTTGGTGCTTTCAATAAATTATATTCTTTCTGAATCACTATTAAAAATTACATAATATTTTTATAAGAAACTTGTAACTTGCTCTTTCAAATCAGAACACCGCTGAAAATGTACAATGATTAATTTAATGTTAAGTAAGTGCAGCTGAAGAGTCTTAATTTGTTTGAAGACATCGAAGAGACGTTTGTAGAGAAACCACACTTTACTAAAACGGATTCGCAAGCCTCGAAATATACGACCTGATATTTTTTATAAACAAATTTAAACATAACGAAGCCAAACAAGTAAGTATTTGGTCTCATGTTAAAATACACCACTTGCTTATTTAATTGTAATGATATAAAATATTGCAGGCACTCAATTGTAGTTTTGCATTACACCCTTTAGTTCACAAGAAACTCCATAGGAGGACCAACATCTAATTGTAGATTTTCTGTCTGTTTTTGGATTTCACGCAAAGCTACACAAGGGCTATCTGCACTAGTCATCGTTAATTTAGCAGTGTAAGACAAGAGAGAAGGCAGCTAGTCATCACCACCCACTGCCAACTCTTAGGCCAATCTTTACTAACGAAGAGTGGAATTGGCCGTCACATTATAACACTTCTACGACTGGAAGTGCTAACACGTTTGGTGAAATGAAGATTTGATACCGCAACCTTCAGACTGCGAATCTAGCGCCCTAATCACTAAGCCAAGCTGGGCCCTAATAATAAATAAAAGGTTACTTAAAAATGATTTCATCGTGTTTATTAACTGAAAGTATAGGTATTTATAAGAGGTTAGAATGTCAAACCTGATATGCAGTTGCCACACTTTAACTTATTGATGGACTACTTTATTAGGACATTCATTGCTTGAACATTCCAGTTATTGGAACACGGCAAATTGATCGTTTTTGTGATCAGCCACATGATTGGTGAAACTGTTTTAATCATATAATAGTTTATCTGCAAGATCATATATAAGTACAATAAATTATCTGACGTCCAAAATAAAATGATATTATTCTTGTCTTTTATGATGTTGTTACCATAAATCGTGCCTTCAATTGTGATTAGTGCTAACTGAAAAAAAGACCGGTAAGGCATGTACAATACAACATACGCGTCTCAGTTTTCAGATTTCTCTAACAGCCACAAAATATGACTGTCTACAAACATACTTTTAAAAACATTAAAAAATTGAAGAGCAGATGAATGGAACCATTTTCCGTACTGATCCTAGAGTGTAAACATGAAGTAAAATTGTTGTTGTGACTATGCTGGAAAATATTTTGGTGTAGGTGAACGTTGGTGCTGTTCGCCGCCACTAAAACGTTGATAATGGTTCTTCTAGTGATCTAACAAAATACAACGTTTTCAGGTATCTAAAGAAATGCAACGCTTTCAGCGATATAAAGAAATACAACGCTTTTAGTAATCTAAAGAAATACGACGCTATCGATTATCTAAAGAAATGCAACGCTTTCAGCAATCTAAAGAAATACAACGCTTTCAGTAATCTAAAGAAATACAACGCTTTCTGTGATCTAAAGAAATACGACGCTATCGATTATTTAAAGAAATGCAACGCTTTCGGCGATCTAAAGAAATACAACGCTTTCTATGAATTAAAGAAATACGACGCTATCGATTATCTAAAGAAATGCAACGCTTTCAGCTATCGAAAGAAATACAACGCTTTCAGTAATCTAAAGAAATACAACGGTTTCTGTAGTCTAAAGAAATACGACGCTATCGATTATCTAAAGAAATGCAACGCTTTCAGCTATCGAAAGAAATACAACGCTTTCAGTAATCTAAAGAAATACAACGCTTTCAGTGATCTAAAGAAATACAACGCTATCGATTATCTAAAGAAATACAACGTTCTCGATTATCTGAATAAATGCAACGCTTTCAGTGACCTTTTGCTAGCACAGTCACCTTATCTTAATCCGATTGAGCGTCTTGGAAAACGTATACCACTTATCCTTAACAATATCTGATGAACCAACTGCATATCACACTCACCAATGAATGGTGTATTTTAGCATCTCATTATGTGTTTCTTAATTATTAATTCAATCCGATATTAGATTAGAGACAGGATAAAGTGGTCAAAAAGTATATTAATATTTGCAGTTCAAGTAGGCGTGTTTCATGAAACATGCTTGAGTTACAC